>NC_088875.1:12699108-12725838 GCF_032884065.1 Artemia franciscana | reverse complement strand
GGCAATCATTAGAATCATGAGGTATAGATCTGAATACGGATTGTTTTCCCATGGACCATTATATGTTGCATGTTCAAGAGTCGGTAAACCTGACAATCTATTTATATGCACAGACAATGGGACAGCAAAGAATGTTGTATATTCGCAAGTTTTACGTAGTTAAAAACATATATATATATATATATATATATATATATATATATATCTATCTATATTCACAGGTGGGACATAGGGACACAACTACAATGGCGCGTAACTAATATGGCGCGTAACGACTTACGCGCGCGGGGGGGCTTGGGGGGGGCGCGAAGCGCCCCCACCAACTAGGTGTTGGGGTGGCGCGAAGCGCCACCCCAACAGCTAGTATATATATATATATATATATATATATATATATATATATATATATATATATATATATATATATCTATATATATAAAAATAAGTTGTCTGTGTGTGGATCTGTGGATCAGGTGACGTCACCTGAAAAAACTGGATCAGGTGAGAAAACTGAAAACTGAAAAAACTAAAAAAAGGCAAAAACTACAAAAAAAACTAAAAACTAATAAAAAAAATAAAAAAGCTAAAAAACTAAAAAAACTAAAAAAAGGCAAAAACTACAAAAAAAACTAAAAACTAATAAAAAAGCTAAAAAACTAAAAAAACTAAAAAAAGGCAAAAACTACAAAAAAAACTAAAAACTAATAAAAAAAAAATAAAAAAGCTAAAAAACTAAAAAAACTAAAAAAAACTAAAAAAAGGTAAAAAACTAAAAAAACTAAAAACTAAAAAAAACTAAAAAAAAGGAAAAAAACTGAAAAATAAGCTAAAATAAAGGTAAAAACCAATAAAAAACTAAAAAAAAACTGAAAAAACTAAAAAAAGGCAAAAACTACAAAAAAAACTAAAAACTAATAAAAAAAGTAAAAAAGCTAAAAAACTAAAAAAACTAAAAAAACTAAAAAAAGGTAAAAAACTAAAAAAAATAAAAAATAAAAAAAAAATAAAAAAAGGAACAAACTGAAAAATAAGCTAAAATAAAGGTAAAAACCAATAAAAAACTAAAAAGAAAAAAAGGAAAAAACTAAAAAAAATTTTCATCTAAAAAACTAAAAAAAACTAAAAAAGGTAAAAACTAAAAGAACTAAAAAATAAAAAAATAAATGACGACACTCAAAGAGAAAGCGACCAGGAAAAAGGAATGTTCGATTAGCAATCAACAAAGCACCGGGACACAGGGAGTATAAATGACGACCAGGACATAAGTAAAAAAAAAACTAACAAAACTAAAAAGAAGGTAAAAACTACAAAAAAACTAAAAAGAAAAAAACTAAAAAAAGGCAAAAACTACAAAAAAAACTAAAAACTAATAAAAAAGCTAAAAAACTAAAAAAACTAAAAAAAGGCAAAAACTACAAAAAAAACTAAAAACTAATAAAAAAAATAAAAGGCTAAAAAACTAAAAAAACTAAAAAAACTAAAAAAACTAAAAACTAAAAAAAACTAAAAAAAGGAAAAAACTGAAAAATAAGCTAAAATAAAGGTAAAAACAAATAAAAAACTAAAAAAAAAACTGAAAAAACTAAAAAAAGGCAAAAACTACAAAAAAAAAACTAAAAACTAATAAAAAAAGTAAAAAAGCTAAAAAACTAAAAAAACTAAAAAAACTAAAAAAAGGTAAAAAACTAAAAAAAATAAAAAATAAAAAAAAACTAAAAAAAAGGAATAAACTGAAAAATAAGCTAAAATAAAGGTAAAAACCAATAAAAAACTAAAAAGAAAAAAAGGAAAAAACTAAAAAAATTTTCATCTAAAAAACTAAAAAAAACTAAAAAAGGTAAAAACTAAAAGAACTAAAAAAGAAAAAAATAAATGACGACACTCAAAGAGAAAGCGACCAGGACAAAAGGAATGTTCGATTAGCAATCAACAAAGCACCGGGACACAGGGAGTATAAATGACGACCAGGACATAAGTAAAAAAAAAAAACTAACAAAACTAAAAAGAAGGTAAAAACTACAAAAAAAAAGAAAAAAAAACTAAAAACTAATAAAAAAACTAAAAAATCTAAAAATCTAAATAAACTAAAAAAGAAAAAAAAAGGAAAAAAAAAAGGAGAAAAATAAAACTAAAAAACGAATGTATATACAGACCGGGACACCGGGATACAAATGACGACCGGGACACAGGGAATATAAATGACGACCGGGACACAGGGACACAACTACAACGGGGACACCGGGGGAAACAAGGGGATATAAATGACGACCGGGACACCGGGACAGGGAATGGTCGATTAGCAATCACCATCAACAAAGCTCAAGGGCAATCATTAGAATCATGAGGTATAGATCTGAATACAGATTGTTTTCCCATGGACCATTATATGTTGCATGTTCAAGAGTCGGTAAACCTGACAATCTATTTATATGCAAAGACAATGGGACAGCAAAGAATGTTGTATATTCGCAAGTTTTACGTAGTTAAAACCATATATATATATATATATATATATATATATATATATATATATATATATATAGATATATATATATCTATCTATATTCACAGGTGGGACATAGGGACACAACTACAATGGCGCGAAACTATTATGGCGCATAACGACTTACGCGCGCGGGGGGGCTTGGGGGGGCGCGAAGTGCCCCCACCAACTAGGTGTTGGGGTGGCGCGAAGCGCCACCCCAACAGCTAGTATATATATAAAAATAAGTTGTCTGTCTGTGGATGGATCAGGTGACGTCACCTGAAAAAACTGGATCAGGTGACGTCAAAACTGAAAAAACTAAAAAAAGGCAAAAACTACAAAAAAAAACTAAAAACTAATAAAAAAAATAAAAAAGCTAAAAAACTAAAAAAACTAAAAAAAGGCAAAAACTACAAAAAAAACTAAAAACTAATAAAAAAGCTAAAAAACTAAAAAAACTAAAAAAAGGCAAAAACTACAAAAAAAACTAAAAACTAATAAAAAAAATAAAAAAGCTAAAAAACTAAAAAAACTAAAAAAAGGTAAAAAACTAAAAAAATAAAAACTAAAAAAAACTAAAAAAAAGGAAAAAACTGAAAAATAAGCTAAAAAAAAGGTAAAAACCAATAAAAAACTAAAAAAAAAACTGAAAAAAACTAAAAAAAGGCAAAAACTACAAAAAAAAAACTAAAAACTAATAAAAAAAGTAAAAAAGCTAAAAAAGTAAAAAAACTAAAAAAACTAAAAAAAGGTAAAAAACTAAAAAAAATAAAAAATAAAAAAAAACTAAAAAAAAAGGAAAAAACTGAAAAATAAGCTAAAATAAAGGTAAAAACCAATAAAAAACTAAAAAGAAAAAAAGGAAAAAACTAAAAAAAATTTTCATCTAAAAAACTAAAAAAAACTAAAAAAGGTAAAAACTAAAAGAACTAAAAAAGAAAAAAATAAATGACGAAACTCAAAGAGAAAGCGACCAGGACAAAAGGAATGTTCGATTAGCAATCAACAAAGCACCGGGACACAGGGAGTATAAATGACGACCAGGACATAAGTAAAAAAAAAAAAACTATCTATATATATAAAAATAAGTTGTCTGTGGATCGTGGATCAGGTGACGTCACCTGAAAAAACTGGATCAGGTGACGTCAAAACTGAAAAAACTAAAAAAAGGCAAAAACTACAAAAAAAACTAAAAACTAATAAAAAAAATAAAAAAGCTAAAAAACTAAAAAAACTAAAAAAAGGCAAAAACTACAAAAAAAACTAAAAACTAATAAAAAAAATAAAAAAGCTAAAAAACTAAAAAAACTAAAAAAACTAAAAAAAGGTAAAAAACTAAAAAAACTAAAAACTAAAAAAAACTAAAAAAAAGGAAAAAAACTGAAAAATAAGCTAAAATAAAGGTAAAAACCAATAAAAAACTAAAAAAAAAAATTAACAAAACTAAAAAGAAGGTAAAAACTACAAAAAAACTAAAAAGAAAAAAAAACTAAAAACTAATAAAAAAACTAAAAAATCTAAAAATCTAAATAAACTAAAAAAGAAAAAAAAAGGAAAAAAATAAAGGAGAAAAACAAAACTAAAAAACGAATGTATATACAGACCGGTACACCGGGATACAAATGACGACCGGGACACAGGGAATATAAATGACGACCGGGACACAGGGACACAACTACAACGGGGACACCGGGGGAAACAGGGGGATATAAATGACGACCGGGACAAAAAAACTAAAAAGAAAAAAAAACTAAAAACTAATAAAAAAACTAAAAAATCTAAAAATCTAAATAAGCTAAAAAAGAAAAAAAAAGGAAAAAAATAAAGGAGAAAAACAAAACTAAAAAACGAATGTATATACAGACCGGGACACCGGGATACAAATGACGACCGGGACACAGGGAATATAAATGACGACCGGGACACAGGGACACAACTACAACGGGAACACCGGGGGAAACAGGGGGATGTAAATGACGACCAGAACACCGGGACAGGGAATGGTCGATTAGCAATCACCATCAACAAAGCTCAAGGGCAATCATTAGAATCATGAGGTATAGATCTGAATACAGATTGTTTTCCCATGGACCATTATATGTTGCATGTTCAAGAGTCGGTAAACCTGACAATCTATTTATATGCAAAGACAATGGGACAGCAAAGAATGTTGTATATTCGCAAGTTTTACGTAGTTAAAACCATATATATATATATATATATATATATATATATATATATATATATATATATATATATATATATATATATATATATATATATATATATATATATATATATATATATATATATATATATATATATATATATCTATATTCACAGGTGGGACATAGGGACACAACTACAATGGCGCGTAACTATTATGGCGCGTAACGACTTACGCGCGCGGGGGGGCTTGGGGGGGGGCGCGAAGCGCCCCCACCAACTAGGTGTTGGGGTGGCGCGAAGCGCCACCCCAACAGCTAGTTTTTATATATATAGATATAGATACAGTTTCATTTCAGTTTTCTTTTTTAGTTTTTTTATTTTCTTATTTTTTTCTTTTTTAGTTTTTCTTTTTTAAGTTTCTTCTTTTTATTGATAATAAACCTCAAAATTTTGGGTATCTGTTTTAAGGTTTTCGAATTACCTTAATCTTTTGTCAAAATATATTGAAATATTTGTGCAATTCCCAGTTTTTTTTGTTTTTTCTTTTTTTTTAGTTTTTTAGCTTTTTTAGTTTTTTTTAGTTTTTTATCTTTTTTATTTTTTTACGTTTTTTCATTTAGGTTTTTTCTTTTTTTTATTTTTTCAATTTTTAATTTTTTTTTAGTTTTTTCTTTTTAGTTTTTTTTTCAGTTTTTTACCATTTTTCTTTTTCCGAATTACTTTAATCAATTGTCAAAATATTTTGAAATATTTATGCAATTTCCAGTTTTTACATTCTAGTTTGTTTTCTTTTATATATGTAGAAGATATAATCTGGCGTAACGGACAGACAACTTATTTTTATATATATAGATATATAATATATATATATATATATATATATATATATATATATATATATATATATATATATATATATATATATATATATATACTAGCTGTTGGGGTGGCGCTTCGCGCCACCCCAACACCTAGTTGGTGGGGGAACTTCGCGCCCCCCCCCCAAGCCCCCCCGCGCGCGTAAGTCGTTACGCGCCATAATAGTTACGCGCCATTGTAGTTGTGTCCCTATGTCCCACCTGTGAATATAGATAGATATATATATATATATATATATATATATATATATATATATATATATATATATATATATATATATATATATATATATATATATATATATATATATATATATATATATATATATATATATATATATACTAGCTGTTGGGGTGGCGCTTCGCGCCACCCCAACACCTAGTTGGTGGGGGCGCTTCGCGCCCCCCCCCAAGCCCCCCCGCGCGCGTAAGTCGTTACGCGCCATAATAGTTACGCGCCATTGTAGTTGTGTCCCTATGTCCCACCTGTGAATATAGATATATATATATATATATATATATATATATATATATATATATATATATATATATATATATATATATATATATATATATATATATGGTTTAAACTACGTAAAACTTGCGAATATACAACATTCTTTGCTGTCCCATTGTCTTTGCATATAAATAGATTGTCAGGTTTACCGACTCTTGAACATGCAACATATAATGGTCCATGGGAAAACAATCTGTATTCAGATCTATACCTCATGATTCTAATGATTGCCCTTGAGCTTTGTTGATGGTGATTGCTAATCGACCATTCCCTGTCCCGGTGTCCCGGTCGTCATTTACATCCCCTTGTTTCCCCCGGTGTCCCCGTTGTAGTTGTGTCCCTGTGTCCCGGTCGTCATTTATATTCCCTGTGTCCCGGTCGTCATTTGTATCCCGGTGTCCCGGTCTGTATATACATTCGTTTTTTAGTTTTGTTTTTCTCCTTTATTTTTTTCCTTTTTTTTCTTTTTTAGCTTATTTAGATTTTTAGATTTTTTTATTAGTTTTTAGTTTTTTTTTCTTTTTAGTTTTTTTGTCCCGGTTGTCATTTATATCCCCCTGTTTCCCCCGGTGTCCCCGTTGTAGTTGTGTCCCTGTGTCCCGGTCGTCATTTATATTCCCTGTGTCCCGGTCGTCATTTGTATCCCGGTGTACCGGTCTGTATATACATTCGTTTTTTAGTTTTGTTTTTCTCCTTTATTTTTTTCCTTTTTTTTTCTTTTTTAGTTTATTTAGATTTTTAGATTTTTTAGTTTTTTTATTAGTTTTTAGTTTTTTTTTTCTTTTTAGTTTTTTTGTAGTTTTTACCTTCTTTTTAGTTTTGTTAATTTTTTTTTTACTTATGTCCTGGTCGTCATTTATACTCCCTGTGTCCCGGTGCTTTGTTGATTGCTAATCGAACATTCCTTTTGTCCTGGTCGCTTTCTCTTTGAGTGTCGTCATTTATTTTAGCTTATTTTTCAGTTTTTTCCTTTTTTTTAGTTTTTTTTTATTTTTATTGTTTTTAGTTTTTTACCTTTTTTTAGTTTTTTTAGTTTTTTTAGTTTTTTAGCTTTTTTACTTTTTTTATTAGTTTTTAGTTTTTTTTTTGTAGTTTTTGCCTTTTTTTAGTTTTTTCAGTTTTTTTTTTAGTTTTTTATTGGTTTTTACCTTTATTTTAGCTTATTTTTCAGTTTTTTCCTTTTTTTTTAGTTTTTTTTAGTTTTTAGTTTTTTTAGTTTTTTACCTTTTTTTAGTTTTTTTAGTTTTTTAGTTTTTTAGCTTTTTTAATTTTTTTATTAGTTTTTAGTTTTTTTTGTAGTTTTTGCCTTTTTTTTAGTTTTTTTAGTTTTTTAGCTTTTTTATTAGTTTTTATTTTTTTTTGTAGTTTTTGCCTTTTTTTAGTTTTTTTAGTTTTTTAGCTTTTTTATTTTTTTTATTAGTTTTTAGTTTTTTTTGTAGTTTTTGCCTTTTTTTAGTTTTTTTCAGTTTTGACGTCACCTGATCCAGTTTTTTCAGGTGACGTCACCTGACACATCCATCCACACATCCACAGACAGACAACTTATTTTTATATATATAGAAGATATATATATATATATATATATATATATATATATATATATATATATATATATATATATATATATATATATATATATATATATATATATATATATATATATATATATATATATATATATATATATATATATATATATATATATATATATATATATATATATATATATATATATATATGGTTTTAACTACGTAAAACTTGCGAATATACAACATTCTTTGCTGTCCCATTGTCTTTGCATATAAATAGATTGTCAGGTTTACCGACTCTTGAACATGCAACATATAATGGTCCATAGGAAAACAATCTGTATTCAGATCTATACCTCATGATTCTAATGATTGCCCTTGAGCTTTGTTGATGGTGATTGCTAATCGACCATTCCCTGTCCCGGTGTCCCGGTCGTCATTTATATCCCCCTGTTTCCCCCGGTGTCCCCGTTGTAGTTGTGTCCCTGTGTCCCGGTCGTCATTTATATTCCCTGTGTCCCGGTCGTCATTTGTATCCCGGTGTCCCGGTCTGTATATACATTCGTTTTTTAGTTTTGTTTTTCTCCTTTATTTTTTTTTCTTTTTTTTTCTTTTTTAGTTTATTTAGATTTTTAGATTTTTTAGTTTTTTTATTAGTTCTTAGTTTTTTTTTCTTTTTAGTTTTTTTGTCCCGGTCGTCATTTATATCCCCCTGTTTCCCCCGGTGTCCCCGTTGTAGTTGTGTCCCTGTCTCCCGGTCGTCATTTATATTCCCTGTGTCCCGGTCGTCATTTGTATCCCGGTGTCCCGGTCTGTATATACATTCGTTTTTTAGTTTTGTTTTTCTCCTTTATTTTTTTCCTTTTTTTTTCTTTTTTAGTTTATTTAGATTTTTAGATTTTTTAGTTTTTTTATTAGTCTTTAGTTTTTTTTTCTTTTTAGTTTTTTTGTAGGTTTTACCTTCTTTTTAGTTTTGTTAGTTTTTTTTTTTTTACTTAGGTCCTGGTCGTCATTTATACTCCCTGTGTCCCGGTGCTTTGTTGATTGCTAATCGAACATTCCTTTTGTCCTGGTCGCTTTCTCTTTGAGTGTCGTCATTTATTTTTTTCTTTTTTAGTTCTTTTAGTTTTTACCTTTTTTAGTTTTTTTTTAGTTTTTTAGATGAAAATTTTTTTTAGTTTTTTCCTTTTTTTCTTTTTAGTTTTTTATTGGTTTTTACCTTTATTTTAGCTTATTTTTCAGTTTTTTCCTTTTTTTTATTTTTTTTTATTTTTTATTTTTTTTAGTTTTTTACCTTTTTTAGTTTTTTTAGTTTTTTTAGTTTTTTTACTTTTTTTATTAGTTTTTAGTTTTTTTTGTAGTTTTTGCCTTTTTTTAGTTTTTTCAGTTTTTTTTTTAGTTTTTTATTGGTTTTTACCTTTATTTTAGCTTATTTTTCAGTTTTTTCCTTTTTTTAGTTTTTTTTAGTTTTTAGTTTTTTTAGTTTTTTACCTTTTTTTAGTTTTTTTAGTTTTTTAGCTTTTTTATTTTTTTATTAGTTTTTAGTTTTTTTTGTAGTTTTTGCCTTTTTTTAGTTTTTTTTAGTTTTTTAGCTTTTTTATTAGTTTTTAGTTTTTTTTGTAGTTTTTGCCTTTTTTTAGTTTTTTTAGTTTTTTAGCTTTTTTATTTTTTTTTATTAGTTTTTAGTTTTTTTTTGTAGTTTTTGCCTTTTTTTAGTTTTTTCAGTTTTGACGTCACCTGATCCAGTTTTTTCAGGTGACGTCACCTGATCCACAGATCCACACACAGACAACTTATTTTTATATATATAGATAAGATATAATCTGGCGTAACAGGCATAGTGTAACAGACATAAAAGACAGACAACTTATTTTTATATATATAGATTTTTATATATATAGATACAGTTTCTTCTTTATTTTTTTTTTATTTTTTAGTTTTTTCTTTTTTTTAGTTTCTTCTTTTTATTGATTTGTTTTCTTCAATTTGTCAATGTTCATTCTAACATTGACACTTGGAAAAATCTTTACGTGCCAAGCATGCTAAAGCTCCAATAATTTATATTAAACCTCAAAATTTGGGGTATCTTTTTTAAGGTTTTCGAATTACTTTAATCTATTGTCAAAATATATTGAAATATTTGTGCAATTCCCAGTTTTTTTAGTTTTTTCTTTTTTTAGTTTTTTAGCTTTTTTAGTTTTTTTTCTTTTTAGTTTTTTATCTTTTTTATTTTTTTACGTTTTTTCTTTTTAGGTTTTTTCTTTTTTTAATTTTTTTAATTTTTAATTTTTTTTTTAGTTTTTTCTTTTTAGTTTTTTTTTAAGTTTTTTACCATTTTTCTTTTTTCGAATTACTTTAATCTATTGTCAAAATATTTTGAAATATTTGTGCAATTTCCAGTTTTTACATTCTAGTTTTTTTTTCTTTTATATATATAGAAGATATAATCTGGCGTAACGGACAGACAACTTATTTTTATATATATAGATTTATATATATATAGATACAGTTTCTTCTTTAGTTTTTTTTCTTTTTTAGTTTTTCTCTTTTTTAGTTTCTTCTTTTTATTGATTTGTTTTCTTCAATCTGTCAATGTTCATTCTAACATTGACTCTTGGAAAAATCTTTACGTGCCAAGCATGCTAAAGCTCCAACAATTTGTATTAACCCTCAAATTTGGGGTATCTGTTTTAAGGTTTTCGAATTACTTTAATCTATTGTCAAAATATATTGAAATATTTGTGCAATTCCCAGTTTTTTTTTTATTTTTTTAGTTTTTTTTAGTTTTTTAGCTTTTTTTAGTTTTTTTTTAGTTTTTTATCTTTTTTATTTTTTACGTTTTTTCTTTTTAGGTTTTTCTTTTTTTAATTTTTTTAATTTTTAATTTTTAGTTTTTTTTCTTTTTAGTTTCTTTTTAGTTTTTTACCATTTTTCTTTTTTCGAATTACTTTAATCTATTATCAAAATATTTCGAAATATTTATGCTATTTCCAGTTTTTACATTTTAGTTTGTTTTCTTTTATATATATATAGAAGATATAATCTGGCGTAACGGACAGACAACTTATTTTTATATAGAAGATATATCTATATTCACAGGTGGGACATAGGGACACAACTACAATCGCGCGTAACTAATATGGCGCGTAACGACTTACGCGTGCGGGGGGGCTTGGGGGGGCGCGAAGCGCCCCCACCAACTAGGTGTTGGGGTGGCGCGAAGCGCCACCCCAACAGCTAGTATATATATATAAATAAGTTGTCTGTCAGTTATGTCTGTTACACTTTGTCTGTTACGCCAGATTATATCTTCTATATATATAAAAGAAAACAAACAATGTAAAAACTAGAAATTGCATAAATATTTCGAAATATTTTGACAATAGATTAAAGTAATTCGAAAAAAGAAAAATGGTAAAAAACTAAAAAAAAACTAAAAAGAAAAAACTAAAAAAAAATAAAAAATTAAAAAAATTAAAAAAAGAAAAAACCTAAAAAGAAAAAAACGTAAAAAACTAAAAAAGATAAAAAACTAAAAAGAAAAAAAACTAAAAAAGCTAAAAAACTAAAAAAAAAGAAACAACTAAAAAAAACTGGGAATTGCACAAATATTTCAATATATTTTGACAATAGATTAAAGTAATTCGAAAACCTTAAAACAGATACCACAAAATTTGAGGTTTAATATAAATCGTTGGAGCTTTAGCATGCTTGGCACGTAAAGATTTTTCCAAGTGTCAATGTTAGAATGAACATTGACAAATTGAAGAAAACAAATCAATAAAAAGAAGAAACTAAAAAAAGAAAAAAACTAAAAAAAAAACTAAAGAAGAAACTGTATCCATATATATATAAATAAGTTGTATATATGCATGTTTGTTTGTTTGTGGGTTTGCATTTGACGTCATTATAAATATATAAGGCTTTGTATATGACGTCATTATAAGATGACACTACAGACCGGGACACCGGGACACAAATGACGACCGGGACACAGGGAATATAAATGACGACCGGGACACTCAAAGAGAAATTACAGACCGGGACACAAATGACGACCAGGACACCGGGACAGAGGGAATTCTTGAATAATTAATAATTGAACAATTGACCTAAAACATCAATTCAATGAAATCGAATTACTTGGTGATATATTTTCCAGTGATAATTTAATTGAAGAAGCATAATTATATTGAAGATAAATTGCCTTGCAAATAGAAATCACAGGAGAAAGCAAATCTCATGACGGTTAATTTTAAAGGCGTTTTTTAATCATTCAGTTGCTATGGGCGAGGTTCCTCCTTTACTAAATTGCCGTTACCACTGCAGCCATGATTACATATCACATACAGGAAAAAGCCATCAGCCTTTTCTTAGCTGGACGTAATAAAGAACAGATCCCAGCTGCAGCTGACGTCATCATAGTTTTACTATAACGTCATTTATGCAGATAACCTACGATTACGACGACAAAATCTGATTACACATCGCAAACAGGAAAAAATCTTCGGCTTTTTCTTAGCTGGATATAGTAAAGAAAAACTCCAGTTGCTACTGACGTTATCATAAAGTTTTCCTACAACGCCTATGGTTGGTTGTAACCTATGATTCATTATCTTGTTTGTGAAGATGCACTTTTTTGTAAAAAAAAATTAATTAGTTTTTAACAATATGTTTGGCTATTTAAAAAAGCATGTAGATATAGCAATTCCCTTTAAAAAAGGCCATTAAATAGCCATCTATCCTGTGCCTTGCCAGCACTGGCCCTACAGTGCCCTGATAGTTGTGAGGAACACATAGGACGGAGGAACTGAATTCATGCCAACAACGTCATTAAAGCAAATATTGTTACTGGAGAAAAGCTGGAAAAGAAGTACCTTAGTCTGCGGTTAGACGACAAGCAAGAATCACTTGCATACAAGCGTGCCAAGTACCAGGGACAGAGCAAGGCTCGGTATGCACATCCTACTTAATTCTTATAAAAACCAGGCTTGCAAGAGTAATACTAATAACATGATCTTACTTAAGAGCATGATTAAAAACATTAACCTATACTTAAGAGAAATACTAAAAAGCATCTTCCGGGCTGTGTAAATCATACATCTACAACCGGCATCGTATCCTTGCCTAAAACCAGGGCATATTCCTTACAAATGCTTAAGAGCAATGGACAAATTTGGGAAACGAAGGTCAAAACGAACACTTTCTTATCACTAGACTCCGTCCCCCGGGAAATAAACGCTAATCACTTCGTACTGTTATAACAATATGCGTCAGTGAATGCAGTGTTACCACGATTATGTCACTTTTTATAGATGTGAAGCTCAATCTTTTCCATAGATTTACAAGAGATTTATTGTATATACATACAATATTTAATGAATGCAGTATTATTTTTGCAATACAACAAAAATATATGGATAAGCAAAACTCCGCTTACAAAAGACAAAGAAAAAAAAATGACGAAAAGAAGACATACAAAGTTTATCTGTTCATTAAGTTTTGTAGTGGATTAGATGAGGTCAAAAGTTAATGATGCCTACAAGCAATAAGCGACCATTTAAAGGGAAAAAAACAATCGATATTTATAGCTTTCAAAAGGAAGGGGAAAAAATCATTAATGGAACTCTGTCAAGTAACAGAAATACGAATGTCAATCTTCTAGAGGCTAGGGATAACAGAAGATCCGAAAGAGACGTACCGAATAATCACCAAGATCAAGACATTTCTAATAGTGCGATGAAAACTGGAACGCCAGTAATAATTGCGCAAACCATTTTGTTTGATCAAGACAATTCAAAGAGTAATGTATCAGCTGGTTCGTGTCCCTCAGAGGACTCTACAGCGACACAGAGTAGGGAAGATGAGAAGAACAGTCGACAAGATGAGCACAAATCGATAAGTGATCCGCCGACTGGTTGGCTGAGCCTAGAAGATCCCAAAGAGGCAGAAGATGAGACAATATCAGAAAGAGAGGTGCAAAGTAGTCACCTATATCAAGGCAGTTCCGTTACACTTACGACCGTTTCGTACTCCAAAGCGAATCAAAATCGGAAAACACCAGAAACAAGTGTGCAAAGCAAATGCCCAGTTCAGAAAGATCTGCTCGGCGACAAAAGAACTAGTTGGAGAAGAAGAGAGAAAAGAACAGGATCTAGATGGGATATACGGTGTGATGAACGATGCAAAGGATCATTTCAAAGCGGATGGACGTCAAGGAATGACTGGAATGACAAAGGAAGATCCGAAAAAGATGCACCGAACAGTCACCAGGATCAAGACACTTCTAATAGTGACATGGCAACTGGAACATCAGAAAGAGTTGTGCAAATCAGCTGCTTAAAACAAGACGATTCAAACAGTTATGTAACAACTGGTTCGTGTCCGTCGGAGCACTCTAGAGTGACACAAGGAAGGGAAGATACAGGATCTAGATGCGAGACACGGTGTAACGAACGACGCAAAGGGTTGTTTCAAAGCGGATGGAGGTCAAGGAATGATCAATTGAGAACAGAATATATCAGGAGTTCGCAAGGCTTGTACCATCAAGATGGTTGGCCGAGGACATCCCGAAATTATTACGGAACAAAAATTTACCAGCAAACCAAAAATAAGTTATACACACTAGGCAAAGAAAGCAATCACCAAAGTAAAAGAGAGACATCAAATAGAAATTATCGACAATATTTGTCAGAAAAAATGCAAGGCAACATGAAAAGCGACAAAGAAGGAATAAAAGAAAGAGGGCAAGAGGCTTCGCTTTCGAAAGAAATCGCCAAAATAGGTGCAAAAGATTTGATAGCAGCTTCCGTAGAAACTCATATGAGTAGGAAAAGAAGCAAAGAAGATCAAACAGTCCGAAACTATCAGCACACGAAAAATGAGAACAATAGAAAAGAATTTGACAATTTATCTTATTGCTACCGCTGTCAACAAAAAATTTTGCCAGTATGTAAAGACATGGACTTTTCAAATGACACAGCCAATAGCAAAAAGCCAACAGAGCAAGCCTTTGAGCATGAAAACAAAGATTCCAATCGGAGGAGCGTAAAAAATGCAAGTGAAAACTATAATTCGCAAGAAAATAGTGCAGTAGCATGTATAGGCTCAATCATACTGAATGACAAAGCCAATAGCAAAAATGAAACAGAGAAAACCTTCAAGCATGAAAATAAAGATTCCAATCGGACGAGTGTAAAAAATACTAGTGGAAACCCTATATTGCCAGAAAATACTACAGCATTACCAGCATGTACAGGCTCAAACGTATCAAATGACAAAGCTAATAGCAAAAAGCAAACAGAGCAAGCCTTTCAGCATGAAAACAAAGATTCCAATCGGAGGAGCGTAAAAAATACTAGTGAAAACTATGTTTCGCAAGACAATAGTGCAGTATTGGAGCAAGCAGTGTTAGCACATAAAGACTCAAATGATTCAAGTGGCAAAGCCAAAATGAGTAGAATAAAAACTAAAAACAATGAAAAAAGTTCACCAAGCGAAAAAGATCCGCAAAATCTTAAGCAAGGAAGAAAAAAAGATAATGAGAAGACACACATGCAAAATAATAAGATTCAGTTTCATGGGGTTGCAATATCAGCAGGAATAAGCACAAATAATAAATACCATAGCCGATTTAGTTTTCTTCAAAACATCTGGGATTAACTTGAATTAATTCAGCGACCGCTGTTAAATCAGTGACCATTCTTTCACAGTACTTTACTACGGTTTATAAGTATTACGTAGATATTTAGACCTAAATTCAGGATATTTATTTATAACTAGCTGATGGTGTGGAGCTTCGCGCCACACCAACACCTAGTTGGTGGGGGCGCTTCGCGCCCCCCCAAGCCCATAGATACATGGACCTTGCGGTGCACTGAACGAAAATTCACCATGCATGGCCAAAGGAAGTTGCACAAAGCAATATCCTCGACTTTTAGTATCCAACACAATTACTGGCAATGATGGTTACCCACAATATAGAAGAAGATCTACTGAAGATGGCGGTAAAACAGCAATAATAAAGAAGCGTAACGGTACCACCATCGAAGTAGATAACCAGTGGGTTGTTCCATATTCCCCATTATTATCAAAAACATTTAATGCACACATAAACGTTGAATACTGTAACTCCGTAAAGGCAATCAAATACATATGTAAATACGTCAACAAAGGCAGTGACATGGCAGTTTTTGGCTTGCAGCCCGAAATCAAAGATATCGACGAAATCGTACAATATCAGGCTGGAAGATACATAAGCAGTAATGAAGCTGTTTGGCGAATTCTTTCATTTCCGATACATGAACGTAGTCCAGCTGTTGTTCACTTAGCGGTACATTTACAGAATGGTCAACGTGTTTATTTCTCGGAAACCAACGTGCAACAAAGAGCCCTGAATCCACCGGATACAAAGTTAACCGCTTTCTTTTCGCTTTGCAAAAATGATTCTTTTGCAAAAAAACTGCTGTATACTGAAGTGCCTTCGTATTACACGTGGAATACTAAAAATAAAGTATTTGAACGTCGAAAACAGGGTAAGTCAGTCGACGGCCAACCTACCATCTTCAAAGATACCACGATAGGAAGACTCTAAACCGTTCACCCCAATCAACATGAATGCTTCTTTCTACGCCTGCTTTTGGTGAATGTGCCCGGTCCGACATCCTTTGAATATTTGAGGACTGTAAATGGTACTATACATGACACTTACCGTAGTGCATGCCAAGCTCTGAATTTATTGGAGAATGACCAACACTGGGATAACTGCATCAATGACGCGTGCGAAACGTCAACCCCAAGTCAAATTCGTGCATTGTTTGGCATCATTTTAACAACTTGCTCTCCATCAGCTCCTACAGAGTTATGGGAAAAATATAAGTCAAAAATGTCCGAAGATATACTCCATCGAAAACAGTTAGAGACGTCAGATATGACTTTTGATTTTACATCAGAAATTTATAACTACACTTTAGTTGTTATAGAAGATTTGTGCGTACGTATGGCAAACAAACCTCTTCAGGATTTGGGAATGCCTTCACCTAACCGTATCGCTGCTGTTTCGACATGTGTAGAATTGGATCGTGAACAAAGTTACAGTACGAGTTATCTATTGTCGTATGTACAAAATAACATTTCCAAGTTAACGTCGGAACAAAAAGACATTTATGATACGATAATACATTGTGTCGATAACAACGTTCGAGAAATTTTCTTTTTGGATGCGCCAGGAGGTACTGGTAAAACGTTTGTGATAAAACTGATTCTGGCATCAATTCGATCAAAAAATGATATAGCGTTGGCAATTGCGTCGTCCGGAATAGCCGCAACATTGCTGCCTGGTGGAAGAACTGCTCATTCCGCTTTGAAATTGCCTCTGAACTTGCATTCTACAGAAACTCCCACGTGCAATATTTCCAAATCATCTGGGATGGGTAAAGTATTGCAGCAATGCAAACCTATTATTTGGGATGAGTGCACAATGGCACACAAAAAATCGCTCGAGGCTCTGGATCAATCCTTGAAAGATTTGCGAGGGAAGTCGAAACCCTTTGGCAGCACATTAATATTGCTTGCGGGAGATTTCAGGCAAACATTACCTATAATACCTAGATCAACTCCTGCAGACGAAATGAATGCTTGCCTGAAAAATTCTAATTTATGGGCACACGTAAAAACATTAAAATTAACTACAAATATGCGTGTCCGATTGCAAAACGATGACTCTGGTCAAACATTTTCAGATCAATTGCTGGCAATGGGAAACGGAAAGCTCCCAGTAGACTCAATTTCAGGACGTATACAACTACCTGCTGATTTCTGTAATTTAGTGACGTCCAAAAATGAATTGATTGAAAAAGTATTTCCGAATATTCTAAAAAATTATAAAAATAATAAATGGCTAAGTGAAAGAGCGATTCTCGCACCCAAAAATATAGACGTCCACGAAATCAACAATATTGTTTTGACCAAGATTCGAGACCAGGCAGTCCTTTACAAGTCAGTCGACAATGTTTTGGAACCAAATGAAGCGGTTAATTATCCATCTGAATTTTTAAATTCCGTGGATCTTTCAGGGTTTCCACCACACGTGCTACAACTAAAAATAGGCGTACCAATAATACTTTTAAGAAATATCAACCCACCAAAGCTTTGCAATGGCACGCGACTTGCCGTAAAAAAAAACAATGGAAAACCTAATAGAGGCCACAATCTTGACAGGGCCTTTTGAGGGTGAGGCTGTTCTTATTCCTCGCATTCCCATGATTCCAACGGATCTGCCTTTTCAATTTAAAAGATTGCAATTCCCAATTCGATTAGCATTTGCAATCACCATTAACAAAGCTCAAGGTCAATCATTAGAAAAATGTGGTATAGATCTCAATACTGATTGTTTTTCCCATGGACAATTGTACGTTGCATGTTCGAGGGTCGGTAAACCTGACAATTTATTTATATGCAGCGACAATTGGACAGCGAAGAATGTTGTATATTCGCAAGTTTTACGCAGTTAATTTGTATTGTATCTATCTATCTATCTATCTATATAAAAACGAGTTGTGTGTATGCATGTTTGTTTGTTTGTAAAAAGAGCGTTTGCATATGACGTCATTATTAGTACATACGGCTTTGTATATGGACAGACAATGGGAAAGCCAAGAATGTTGTATATTCGCAATTTTTACGTAGTTTGAAACACATATATAAATCTATCTATATTCACAGGTGGGACACAGGGACACAACTACAATGGCGCATAACTAATATGGCGCGTAACGACTTACGCGCGCGGGGGGGCGCGAAGCGCCCCACCAACTAGGTGTTGGGGTGGCGCGAAGCGCCACCCCAACAGCTAGTATATATATATATATATATATATATATATATATATATATATATATATATATATATATATATATATATGTATATATATATATGTATATATATATATATATGTTTCTAACTACGTAAAACTTGCGAATATACAACATTCTTCGCTGTCCCATTGTCTGTGCATATAAATAGATTGTCAGGTTTACCGACTCTTGAACATGCAACATATAATTGTCCATGGAAAAAAAATCCGTATTCAGATCTATACCGCATTTTTCTAATGATTGTCCTTGAGCTTTGTTGATGGTAATTGCTAATCGAATGTTCCCTGTTTCCCCGTCGTCATTTATATATCCCCCATGTGCCCTTCCAGCGTCCCCATTGTAGTTGTGTCCCTGTGTTCCGGTCGTCATTTATATTCCCTGTGTCCTGGTCGTCATTTGTGTCCCGGTGTCTCGGTCTGTAATTTCTCTGTGTCCTTCTCTTCCCTGGTTGCCGGTCGTCATTTTTGTCCCGGTGTCCCGGTCTGTAATTTCTCTTCGAGTATCTCGGTCGTCATTTATATTCCTTGTGTCCCGGTGTCCCGGTCTGTAACGTCATAAAGTCTTCAATGGCTCTGGTGGTGCAGCCAGTTGAGGAAGTTTAACTATTCCTGAGGCGCAACACATTCCCATTGTTTCACCATTAAATTCCAAGGCCTTGCAATAGGGACAAATTTTAGACATAGTCCCGATTTGAACACATCTACTCAAGCTATAATCATCGATGGGCTGTACCTGAATGCCAGGCGATAATTTTGACATTGCTCGAGTAATTCCTCGACACACTTTCTTTTGGCATTATCTCTTTGAGCCGCAAGCCTGTTTTCACGTTGTTCTTGTGATTCCTCGAGATACATGTTCAGCAGTAGACGCTTTGTCAGCGGAAATAACAATTTTATGCGTATCAGTAGGCATCAATTCGATTGCTGTTTTGAACAGAAGCACTAAATTATTATGGAAAAGATGTTGCAACTGGGAAATGATAGTCCTTTCAACGTCGTTTTTTAATCATCGGTATCACTTTCAAGTTGTTTGGTTTGTTTACCTTGGCTTGTCTTTCGTCATCATAGGAAAAATGCGGTATACATCTGAATACGAATTGTTTTTCCCATGGACAATTATATGTTGCATGTTTTATTATATGTTTTATTTCAATTATATGTATTCGCAAGTTTTACGTAGTTAAAAACATATCTATCTATATAATCTATCTATATAAAAATAACTTGTATGTCCGTCTGTTACACTATCTATATATATATATCAAAACTAGCTGTTAAGGTGGCGCTTGGTGCCACCCCAACACCTAGTTGGTGGGGGCGCTTCGCCCCCCCCCCCCGCGCGCGTAAGTCGTTACGCGCCATATTAGTTACTCGCCATTGTAGTTGTGTCCCTGTGTCCCACCTGTGAATATAGATATATATATATATATATATATATATATATATATATATATATATATATATATATATATATATATATATATATATATATATATATATATCTATCTATATATATAAAAATAAGTTGTCTGTGTCTGGATCTGTGGATCAGGTGACGTCATGTTTCTGTGTCGGCTGACGTCATGAAATTAGTTGTCGTCATTTTTGCTTTGACGGTGACGTCATTAACGGTATTTGAACGCAAAACCGCGCAGTTAGATGAAAATCCACCTGGACAGCGAGAGTCAAAACATCAAAACTGAAAATGATAGCGATGATGATTGGGTTTGGGATTTTGACTTGGATAAGGTCATCAATGCCTACCAGATTTAAGTTAAAAAAGCAAAGGTTCGTCGATATGTACTTCATAGTGACGCTGAAAAATAAAGAAGAAAAAGAAAACTGAAAAAAGAAAAAAGGTAAAAAACTAAAAAAAAACTAAAAAGAAAAAACACTCAAAGAGAAATTACAGACCGGGACACAAATGACGACCGTGACAGAGGGAATATAAATGACGACCGGGAACCTCAAAGAGAAATTACAGACTGGGACACCCGGACACAAATCACGACCGGGACAAAGGGAATATAAATGACGACCGGGACACAGGGACACAACTACAACGGGGACGCCGGGGGCACAGGCGGGATATATAAATGACGACCGGGACACAGGGATTGTTCGAATAGAAATTACAGACCGGGACACCGGGACACAAATGACGACCGGGACACCGGGACACAGGGAATATAAATGACGACCGGGACACTCAAAGAGAAATTACAAACTGGGACACCGGGACACAAATGACGACCGGGACACAGGGAATATAAATAACGACCGGGACACAGGGACACATCATTAGAATAATCTTCTATATATATAAAAATAAGTTGTCTGTCTGTGGATCTGTGGATCAGGTGACGTCATGTTTCTGTGTCGGCTGACGTCATGAAATTAGTTGTCGTCATTTTTGCTTTGACGGTGACGTCATTAACGGTATTTGAACGCAAAACCGCGCAGTTAGATGAAAATCCACCTGGACAGCGAGAGTCAAAACATATCAAAACTGAAAATGATAGCGATGATGATTGGGTTTGGGATTTTGACTTGGATAAGGTCATCAATGCCTACCAGATTTAAGTTAAAAAAACAAAGGTTCGTCGATATGTACTTCATAGTGACGCTGAAAAATAAAGAAGAAAAAGAAAACTGAAAAAAGAAAAAAGGTAAAAAACTAAAAAAAAAAACTAAAAAGAAAAAACACTCAAAGAGAAACTACAGACCGGGACACAAATGACGACCGAGACAGAGGGAATATAAGTGACGACCGGGAACCTCAAAGAGAAATTACAGACTGGGACACCCGGACACAAATCACGACCGGGACACAGGGAATATAAATGACGACCGGGACACAGGGACACAACTACAACGGGGACGCCGGGGGCACAGGCGGGATATATAAATGACGACCGGGACACAGGGATTGTTCGAATAGAAATTACAGACCGGGACACAAATGACGACCGGGACACCGGGACACAAGGAATATAAATGACGACCGGGACACTCAAAGAGAAATTACAAACTGGGACACCGGGACACAAATGACGACCGGGACACAGGGAATATAAATGACGACCGGGACACAGGGACACATCATTAGAATAATGAGGTATAGATCTGAATACGGATTGTTTTTCCCATGGACAATTATATGTTGCATGTTCAAGAGTCAGTAAACCTGACAATCTATTTATATGCACAGACAATGGGATAGCGAAGAATGTTGTATATTCGGATGTTTTACGTAGTTAAAAACATATATTTATATCTATCTCTATTCACAGGTGGGACAAAGGGACACAACTACAATGGCGCGTAACTAATGTGGCGCGTAACGACTTACGCGCGCGGGGGGCCTTGGGGGGGCGCGAAGCGCCCCACCAACTAGGTGTTGGGGTGGCGCGAAGCGCCACCCCAACAGCTAGTATATATATAAAAATAAGTTGTCTATGGATGTGTGGGTCTGTCTGTCGGGTGACGTCATGTTTGTGTGTCGACTCACGTCATGTTTTCGTCTGACGAAATTACAGACTGGGACATCGGGACACAAATGACGACCAGGACACCGGCACATAGGGAATATAAATGACGACACTCAAAGAGAAAGCGACCGGGACAAAAGGAATGTTCGATTAGCAATCACCATCAACAAAGCACCGGGACACAAATGACGACCGGGACACAGGGAGTATAAATGACGACCAGGACATAAGTAAAAAAAACTAAAAAAACTAAAAAAAAGGTAAAAACTACAAAAAAACTAAAAACAAGAAAAAACTAAAAACTAATAAAAAAACTAAAAAAGCTTAAAAAACTAAAAAAAAAAAAAAAGAAAAAAGGAAAAAAAGGAAAAATAAAGGAGAAAAACAAAACTAAAAAAACGAATGTATATACAGACCGGGACACCGGGATACAAATGACGACCGGGACACAGGGAATATAAATGACGACCGGGACACAGGGACACAACTACAACGGGGACGCCGGGGGGCACAGGGGGATATAAATGACGACTGGGACACCGGGACACAAGGAATATAAATGACGCCTTGGACACTCAAAGAGAAATCACAGACTGCGACACTGGGACATAAATGACGACCGGGACACAGGGAATATAAATGACGACCGGGACACAGGGACACAACTACAAAGGGGACGCCGGGGGGCACAGGGGGATATATAAATGACGACGGCGACACAGGGAATGGTCGATTAGCTATCACCATCAACAAAGCTCAAGGGCAATCATTAGAATCATGAGGTATAGATCTGAATACGGATTGTTTTCCCATGGACCATTATATGTTGCAAGTTCAAGAGTCGGTAGACCTGACAATCTATTTATATGCACAGACAATGAGACAGCAAAGAATGTTGTATATTTGCAAGTTTTACGTAGTTAAAATATATATATATATATATATATATATCTGTATATATATATATATATATATATATATATATATATATATATATATATATATATATACATATATATATATATATATATATATATATATATATATATATATATATATATATATATATATATATATATATATATATATACTAGCTGTTGGGTTGACGCTTCGCGCCATCCCAGCACCTAGTTGGTGGGGGCGCTTCGCCCCCCCCCAAGCCCCCCGTGCGCGTAAGTCGTTACGCGCCATATTAGTTACGCGCCATTGTAGTTGTGTCCCTATGTCCCACCTGTGAATATAGATATATATATATATATATATATATATATATATATATATATATATATATATATATATATATATATATATATATATATATATATATATATATATATATATATATATATATATATATATATATATATATATATATATATATATATATATATATATATATATATATTATATATATATATATATATGCGTGTTTTTAACTACGTAAAACTTACGAATATACGACATTCTTTGCTGTCCCATTGTCTGTGCATATAAATTGATTGTCAGGTTTACCGACTCTTGAACATGCAACATATAATTCTCAATGGGCAAAACAATCCGTATTCAGATTTATACCTCAAGATTCTAATGATTGCCCTTGAGCTTTGTTGATGGTGATTGCTAACCGAACATTCCCTATGTCCCCGTCGTCATTTATATATCCCCCTGTGCCCCCGGCGTCCCCGTTGTAGTTGTGTCCCTGTGTCCCGGTCGTCATTTATATTTTTTTTAGTTTTTTGTTGGTTTTTACTTTTTTTTAAGTTTTTTTTTCTTTTTTCTTCCCTGTGTCCCGGTCGTCATTTGTGTCCCGGTGCCCCAGTCTGCCATTCCCCGCGCGCGTAAGTCGTTACGCGCCATATTAGTTACGCGCCATTGTAGTTGTGTCCCTATGTCCCACCTGTGAATATAGATATTTATATATATACTAGCTGTTGGGGTGGCGCTTCGCACCACCCCAACACCTAGTTGGTGGGGCGCTTCGCGCCCCCCCAAGCCCCCCTGCGCGCGTAAGTCGTTACGCGCCATATTAGTTACGCGCCATTGTAGTTGTGTCCCTGTGTCCCACCTGTGAATAGAGATAGATATAAATTTATGTTTTTAACTACGTAAAACATGCGAATATACAACATTCTTCGCTGTCCCATTGTCTGTGCATATAAATAGATTGTCAGGCATATAAATAGATTGTCCCCCCCCCAAGCCCCCCCGCGCGCGTAAGTCGTTACGCGCCATATTAGTTACGCGCCATTGTAGTTGTGTCCCTGTGTCCCACCTGTGAATAGAGATAGATATAAATATATGTTTTTAACTACGTAAAACATGCGAATATACAACATTCTTCGCTGTCCCATTGTCTGTGCATATAAATAGATTGTCAGGTTTACTGACTCTTGAACATGCAACATATAATTGTCCATGGGAAAAACAATCCGTATTCAGATCTATACCTCATTATTCTAATGATGTGTCCCTGTGTCCCGGTCGTCATTTATATTCCCTGTGTCCCGGTCGTCATTTGTGTCCCGGTATCCCAGTTTGTAATTTCTCTTTTAGTGTCCCGGTCGTCATTTATATTCCCTGTGTCCCGGTGTCCCGGTCGTCATTTGTGTCCCGGTGTCCCGGTCTGTAATTTCTATTCGAACAATCCCTGTGTCCCGGCCGTCATTTATGTATCCCGCCTGTGCCCCGGCGTCCCCGTTGTAGTTGTGTCCCTGTGTCCCGGTCGTCATTTATATTCCCTGTGTCCCGGTCGTGATTTGTGTCCGGGTGTCCCAGTCTGTAATTTCTCTTTGAGGTTCCCGGTCGTCACTTATATTCCCTCTGTCTCGGTCGTCATTTGTGTCCCGGTCTGTAATTTCTCTTTGAGTGTTTTTTCTTTTTAGTTTTTTTTTAGTTTTTTACTTTTTTCTTTTTTCAGTTTTCTTTTTCTTCTTTATTTTTCAGCATCACTATGAAGTACATATCGACGAACCTTTGTTTTTTTAACTTAAATCTGGTAGGCATTGATGACGTTATCCAAGTCAAAATCCCAAACCCAATCATCATCGCTATCATTTTCAGTTTTGATATGTTTTGACTCTCGCTGTCCAGGTGGATTTTCATCTAACTGCGCGGTTTTGCGTGCTTTAGCCGCAAGCCTGTTTTCTTGCTGTTCTTGTGATTCCTCAGAACGCTTTCTTTTCTTACTTTCTCTATCAGCAGCAAGTTTTTTGGCATAAACTCTTTGAGCAGCTTCCTCGGCTGTTGCCATTGTAGGTTCTTCAGTCATTTTACAATTAAACATTTTTCCGTGAACAAATGTCTTAAATACCGTTAATGACGTCACCGTCAAAGCAAAAATGACGACAACTAATTTCATGACGTCAGTCAACACAGAAACATGACGTCACCTGATCCACAGACAGACAGACAGACAACTTATTTTTATATATATAGATATATATATATATATATATATATATATATATATATATATATATATATATATATATATATATATATATATATATGTATATATATATATATATATGTTTTTAACTATGTAAAACTTACGAATATACGACATTCTTTGCTGTCCCATTGTCTGGTTGAAACGACGTTGAAAGGATTATCATTTCCCAGTTGCAACATCTTTTCCATAATAATTTAGTGCTTCTGTTCAAAACAGCAATCGAATTGATGCCTACTGATACGCATAAAATTGTTATTTCCGCTGACAAAGCGTCTACTGCTGAACATGTATCTCGAGGAATCACAAGAACAACGTGAAAACAGGCTTGCGGCTCAAAGAGATAATGCCAAAAGAAAGTGTGTCGAGGAATTACTCGAGCAATGTCAAAATTATCGCCTGGCATTCAGGTACAGCCCATCGATGATTATAGCTTGAGTAGATGTGTTCAAATCGGGACTATGTCTAAAATTTGTCCCTATTGCAAGGCCTTGGAATTTAATGGTGAAACAATGGGAATGTGTTGCGCCTCAGGAATAGTTAAACTTCCTCAACTGGCTGCACCACCAGAGCCATTGAAGACTTTATGACGTTACAGACCGGGACACCGGGACACAAGGAATATAAATGACGACCGAGACACTCGAAGAGAAATTACAGACCGGGACACCGGGACACAAATGACGACCGGCACCCAGGGAAGAGAAGGACACAGAGAAATTACAGACCGAGACACCGGGACACAAATGACGACCAGGACACAGGGAATATAAATGACGACCGGAACACAGGGACACAACTACAATGGGGACGCTGGAAGGGCACATGGGGGATATATAAATGACGACGGGGAAACAGGGAACATTCGATTAGCAATTACCATCAACAAAGCTCAAGGACAATCATTAGAAAAATGCGGTATAGATCTGAATACGGATTTTTTTCCCATGGACAATTATATGTTGCATGTTCAAGAGTCGGTAAACCTGACAATCTATTTATATGCACAGACAATGGGACAGCGAAGAATGTTGTATATTCGCAAGTTTTACGTAGTTAGAAACATATATATATATATATACATATATATATACATATATATATATACATATATATATATATATATATATATATATATATATATATATATATATATATATATATATATATATATATATATATATATATACTAGCTGTTGGGGTGGCGCTTCGTGCCACCCCAACACCTAGTTGGTGGGGCGCTTCGCGAACCCCCCCAGCCCCCCCGCGCGCGTAAGTCGTTACGCGCCATATTAGTTACGCGCCATTGTAGTTGTGTCCCTGTGTCCCACCTGTGAATA